>NW_027272008.1:650000-665000 GCF_040938485.1 Diadema antillarum
CTTCTTTCACACGCACACTTTCACTGGAGTCGGTTTCATTTCTCTCGCTATCGGCATTCAAACAATGGACAACAAAAGGTGGACTCGTTTCAAGCAAGTTCAGATGAAAAGAATGGACTAAAATGGAATAAAGAAAGATATAAGCATCATTGGGAGAAATTGACACAAAAGAAGAATAAAGAGTCACGCAGGGAAACCAGAGATATATTAGCAGACAGAAAGAGAGAATATACAAATCTAATGAAAGTATAAATTCCGATAAGCAGAGGTATAGGTGTACTCTTTTTGTACGTTTTTGTCAAGTCAATATCATAACAAAGATGACAAGAGTGCATGTATCTTTTAAGAAATCAAAACAAGACAAGCAAAAATCTTGACAAGCTCCTAATGAAACAAAAGACAGATGGCAGAGATAGACAATTATAGGAAATGCAATTACATACGAGGGACCGTCAGGAGTTTGGAAAAGTGAAGTGAAGCTTGCGATATGTGTATTGGTAGTGTTGACGCGAATTATGACCCAGGTTTGATGTGGCTTAGTTAACTCCCTGTGCGTCTTAATACCTTCTTCTTTAAACGCTTGCGCCGTTCAGACTATCGAGGCCAAGCCATAATCTGCATTCTCTCAATTGAGATTTGGATAGCACAATCTCCCCTTGTTTACGTCAAGTTTAGGTTTTTAATCCGTGAAAAGTGCGAGGTCTCCTAAAGTTCAGTAGTATGTGCCGCGGTTGAATGTCCTCCAAGATTTACATACATTAACGCAGACACACTCAGGGTGTGCATGCATAGTCATCACTGGCGTTTATCCGCAATATTGATATTTCGTTTATTTCGCTCATGAATTAAAGATGTGATCCGCTCTCGGGCGATATTTAAGGCGAAATCCAAGGGACTTGAAAATTTGCAGTGTATTAAAGATTTTTTCTTGTACGCCTTCATGTGAATCGGTTACATTACCCAAATGAATTTTCACTACGTCGAGAAGAGTGTGTTAGAATCCATGGTGCGACCTAACACTCTCCCCCCAAAAGAGGTGTCTAATTTCCCACACGTTTAATCTATTCGGGCGAAGAAGTGTTGAGGGTACGCATGAACAGCATTTCTTTCCACAGTACGTTCCCTTTCGTCGATCGCAAAAAGTTCATTCACCACGAGACGACTAATTTTTGCAACTTTACTATCCACAAAGAAATCACATCAATCAACAGATCAGTAGATCAGCAGTGTCCTTCATTTTTTCCCCTCTGCATTAGGCTTTAGTGTTTGCTTCAGGTGTTGCATCTTCTGAAATTAGTTATTAGTGAATTGTGACCACAGAGATATAACTACAGCCTGTGTTTGGTGTACTTTGCATGATTTTTCGAGCTTTTTATTGGGTTTTCTCAATTTTATGATTTATTGAACCACGCTTTTGAGTCAAACTTCGAGCTGTTATCATATTGTTTATCAAGTGATATCGTGATAAAACGTAATAGAAACAGTGTTTGATATATTTTCCATTGTTTACAGAACTTTATAGGTACTGTGACTGTTAAATTCAGGGAATTAGGATAAAATCGGCAATGAAAAATCCTATCTTCCTTCATCTTTAAAAATTCAATTAAGAAGATGCAATAGTTCAAATTAAGTAAACAAAGAAAAGAATTTAATGTAGTATCTATTCACTTAGAAATAAAAACGCCATTGTCTAAACTGTAAAGTTGAATAGTAGTGACACGACATTTGCTCCTGCAACAATTGATCCTGTCTTCTTTTCTCCAAGGACTTAGGGTCAGGGTTAGGGTTAGGGTTGTTATAGGGTTTTAGGTTTATTTTGATGCAAGCATTAGGATTAGAGTTAGGGTTATATTTGTGGGTAGAATAATGTTTGGCTTTGCGTGCAGATATTTCACGGGAGCAATTGTCGCAGGAGCAGATCTCAATGGAACCTGCACAGCATTTATTATTCTGATACTGTAAAACTTCAGATAAAAGTTAAAACGCACCTTTAACAACGGCCTCTCAAGATTGGCGTCCACTAATAGATTGCAATCATAGGGAGATGAAATCTCACGAATGAAAATAACCGCCTGTATACGAATCCGATCTGTCAAATACAGCGTTTGCTGAGATTCTGATGCTGATATTTTTTCTTTGAAGAGGATTTCTGAAAAGTTGTGTTTGACATCGGAAAACAAACATTTTCTTGAATCCATTTTGAGAAAAGCAAATTTAGAGAGTAATATAAGGACATCTTGTTTCAGATGTGACACATTTCAATTGAAAGTATAGAGGTGTTGACGCTATGTGAAAGGGGAAAAAAGTATGATTGCGTTATCATTTTCGGATCTATCAATGTCTATAGGTTAATTGAGAATCCACATAAGCTGAGGCAGCGAAATTGTATTTCAAATGACAATGAAACGGATTACAGAATGAATAGACCGCAGACTTTTCCAGCTTGCTTGTTAAGTAGAATTGTTCATGTTTGGTTCAAGACTTAGCTGATTATGTGTTTATATCTATTATTGTGCATTACAATTCTAAGATTAAGACAGTAGATTTGATAATAGCGGAGTGTTAGAATGTCTAATCAACGTTTCATTGCGTAATAGATAATACCACTGGTCACAAGACTTCCTCATTAAGTATTGTTATGTCCATGATTACACTTTCGTGATGTACACAATCCATATGTGCATTATATATATAAAGAGAGAGAGAGAAGAATATATATATTAATAAAGATAGAAATATATAGAAAAGAATAAAAGAAGGGTGAGTGTAGAAGAGAAAGAGTACAAATCACGAGGTCAGAACCACCGCAGGACATCTTTGTCCACCTCTCAAGCACGCACTCGCGCTTCGTGCGGTTGTCTGTCACGTGGTACACCCGATGTTTCAAGAATAAGATATTGGTGGGGGGAGGGGGGGGGGAACAGAAGGGGAGATGGAGGATGTAAAATGGGCGCACCATTCCCATTAGAGCCGGGGCACGATTTTCTGCCATGTTCCTCTCTCATGCGGCTGCACAGTGGCTGAAGTTAATCTCCTTCCCTCTTACCTATTTACATGTTAAAATGGCGCGCTCTTGCGTTAAGTCGCTTATACCTACTTTTACGGCAAGATTAGCCTGGCGCCTAGTAGCGCGCGCTGGAGGCTCAAGGCGAAACTGCATGCTCAAGCCAAACGAAAGTTGCCCTTTCCTAGAAGTTATCCAACTATTGTCAAATACGTCTTATTAAACCCAGCTCCGCCTTGTTTTGTTTTATTCTTCAAGTAATTATACCCATTTTCACGCCGGCACACACGAATACCCGAAGGGGTGATGTTAATAAACCTTATTGAACATTCATCGCCGGAGTTTACTCACACCGCGCCAAAACGCACTTAAATCAGAGGGTATTCCCGCAACATAGGCGCCAAGCGTATGGCGTTCTCAGACGTGTTACTAAGTTTGGTATCATTTGGAAAGAAAGCAACACTTTGCTCATATTTAAATGCCCATATTCCCCCCTGCGCTGATATGATATTTTGTTAAGCGGATTAACGAGACACGCATTCGATCATACACACAATACTTGCGCAGATACAAGCATGCTCAAATGGTTTGAGCGCCAGGGATTTTTGTTGTTGTTGTTTTCCCATAGCTTCAGGTATAACTCCAACGACCCAAAATAACAAACTCCAGATCGGTAATTACCAACTTTCCTCATGAAAAGTCATGACTGAAATATCTGATTGGTGTTTCTCTCGTGGAGGTAAACGCAGGTTAATTAAAGTGTTACTATGGGAACGCGGAAAGTTGTTTTTTCTTTATTTGATCATTGTTAAACAAAATCTTTACGGAAACAGGATGTGCAAAGTCGAAAAAAAAAAGATGTGTTGGGAATCGCAATATCCCGAAGGCAAGGTTTAGCCTATTACCTGGTGTGAGTCATGTACGATCGGTTATTTGTGTAATTCAGTGTGATGGACACTGGCCATCATTTTGAACTATGTGTATCGGCAATCTTGGATGAATTAGCCATGAAATAAGGTGTGAATTGAGGAAATACAAGAGAATGAATTCGTATTTTCTTTCCAACAATTATGCACGAGACAAAAATAGCTGGTATACAAGCATACCGCTATTAAACACTTTTCCAAGGTTTGTGGAGTCTACAGGGGGAAAAATACGTTGTGTAGAAAAATCTTAACCCTTTCCCCAAAAAACAAAAGAAGACGTAGAAAACATATTTTACATTAATGTACTGCAGGAAAATGCAGTTGTTCTTCTTCTCACATGCAGAGTAATATCGGAAAATGTTGGCGGTTCTATTTTGTCAACCATATGTTGTTTACTGTACTAATCAGTATTGACATATTTGTAAGAACCATGTTATATCTTTTACTTTACTAATCAGTCTTGACATACATCTGCATAGTTAGTTTATTTCCATTAATGCTCCCTTTCTTTCTGTCCTTCTTCCTTCCCTTTCCCTCTTCGATAACAATCATGTTTCGTCAATTTTACCTCGCTACTTGCATCCAACACAAGCAAAGCGTGTATCAATAAACGTAATAATACAGCTATAATACACACGTACGCATGTGATTCCGTGAAATATTGCTAATTGTTTTGATAAATGTATTGCATTTCACAGCTTGCCCTGTCTCCGCAGGAAAAATTGAAACTGTCCATACAGTGGTTGTTTTCTTATTATAAGCAATATTGCATAAACATCCAAAGAATCCAAACTCGCAATCAAACCTGGTCCACTGTCGCACGTAATGGCTTCCACTGGATTTACCAACTACTAATATTACTGAAGTAACTTTGCCTTGTGTTAAAAGGCAAAACGCCTCTACATGAAACAGAACACCCTACACCGCGGACCGTGTTCTGTGTCGCTGTGCCTACATTACTTATACAGCACCTTACAAGAACACTTTTTAAAGACTCCTTGCGGAGTTGGGCGAAGAGTCGGCGAAAATGGAAAAATCCATCGTGAATACCAGAATACCTCAAGAATCTCTTATACTAGAAGTATATCGATGAAATATGATATGATGAAATGTAAAAGATAACATGCTGAAATATGAAATGTAACGTGATAAAATATAACATGATGATGAAATATAGCATGATGAAATATGAAATGTAACATGGTGATATACGAAATATAGCACGATGAAATATGAAATGTAACATGGTGTTATATGAAATAAAGCATGGTGAAATGTAACATGATGAAATATGAAATATAGCATGATGAAATGTAACATGATGAAATATGAAATGTAACATGGTGATATATGAAATATAGCTCGATGAAATATGAAATGTAACATGGTGTTATATGAAATAAAGCATGGTGAAATGTAACATGATGAAATATGAAATATAGCATGATGAAATGTAACATGATGAAATATGAAATGTAACATGGTGATATATGAAATATAGCTCGATGAAATATGAAATGTAACATGGTGTTATATGAAATAAAGCATGGTGAAATGTAACATGATGAAATATGAAATATAGCATGATGAAATGTAACGTGATGAAATATGAAATGTAACATGGTGATATATGAAATATAGCATGATGAAATATGAAATGTAACATGGTGTTATATGAAATAAGGCATGGTGAAATGTAACATGATGAAATATGAAATATAGCATGATGAAATGTAACATGATGAAATATGAAATGTAACATGGTGTTATATGAAATAAAGCATGGTGAAATGTAACATGATGAAATATGAAATATAGCATGATGAAATGTAACATGATGAAATATGAGATATAGCATGGTGAAATGTAACATGATGAAATATGAAATGTAACATGATGATATATATAATATAGCATGATGAAATATGAAATTTAACATTGTGACATGAGAAATATAACATGATAAAATGTAATGAAACGAGAGAGCTCTTGTGGCTCAGAGGATCATACGAGGTACTCTTAATCTGAAGATCCCCGGTTCGAGCGCCATGGGAGAAACGGTATTGTGCTCCGATACTTTTAAACATGTTTGTGGTGACTATTTTTTTAAAATATTTCTAATTACTTCTTTAGTTGCCTTAAAAATTTGATTCAACGACAAGAACAAAAACAAACACGACGAATGGACATTGCAATATTAATGTTGTCATGAATTTGTATAATCTTGTAATGAAATAATATTGTTTATATGAAAAAGAAAGAAAAGTAAAGTATTGACAAAAACAAAAAAAAAATTGATAGATTGATATTTCAACATCTTCAGAAGATTATTCATTTACCCCCTTTTTTTTTTTTGGGGGGGGGGGGTGGTAGAACGGGACCAGACTGTGAATTCTGGCGTTCACTACCACCTCTTTGAGTTTCTTATGGGGGTTCTACTACGATACCACGTTTAGGGAGTGGACATTAACAATTTAGTGTTGTATTACACAATTACCAAGGCCTCGTCCAGGGGAAAGGATGTGGTACCCAACGCTCTGGTTATTTGGTTATCCAAACGTAATAATTCCACGTTTGGGGGGCAAAGAATCCAGACTTCGGTGCATCATTACTACCCCACTTAGGGCGATGCGTTTTGCAACAATGCGATAATGTGATTAGATAGGCTCTGCAAAGCGCCATAGTACTTGATGTACTCTGGGTGCCTGACTAAAGATATTTCAGAAAGCAACGCATAAAGAAAGGAGAGGAAGTGAGCGCGTCAGGATATTGTTCCCGAGCAGTGGCACTGTCTCCCTTCTTTTTCTTTTTCTTTTTCTTCTTCTTCTCACACATTTTTGTCTTTCTTTTTCGATCGACGCATGTGTGGCTCATTCATGAAATCCTTCGAGGTTTCGGAACAGTTTCTCTTCTCCTTTTTTTTTCACGCTTTAGCTCAATTTTTGTTGGTTCTTTCAGAAATGCACATGGGGTAGGCACTTACTTGTGACTAGAGTAAACCAATCGTGGATAGAAACGAAAAGCGATCCGAAGCCAATTCCAAACTCAAGCATCGATACGAGAACAACAATGGTATGGAGTAATTTGATTTAGATTTTTCTTCTTGAAGTACCAGAACTATATGACTCTCTTGCATATTTTCCTTTCCAGTCTTGACTCTCAAGGCTGTCTCCAACTTTCTCTCCAAAGAATTCCCATCACCTCATGATTCAAAACCTATAATCTACAACATTTGAAGCACAAGATTATTTAAACGAACCAATGTAAGATATAGCTCTTTCATATCAGTTTTGTTAAAATTCCTGGAAAACTCTGAAAAGTACCTTTTAAGAGCAAATCGTGCGGCAACTGTATACCATCTGCTTTCTTTTTTCTTCAGGTAATTTTACATTTTCCTCAGCCATTACACTCTCAAACACTTCTCCAACATTTCTAATTTGATTTGCATCATTTGCAATTTTGTAATTAGTGGTCACTGTATTTTTAGGGAAATAAAAAAGGCATCTGCTTCACTGAAATATCAGCGCTTTTTATCGTTGATATAATCAACATTTTCGTATGATCAAAACGATTATTGTTTGGCTGCCAATGACCACAAATGCAGGAGATAAGGAAGAAATTTGAAGGCTCCAATGAAGGATCTAAAAATAAGATTAGACACTTCATAGATGATTATGGCTATAGACTTCCAATTATCGTGTACGTAAAGCAAACGGCGGCCGAACTGCAGGTTTTATCTAACGGCAGTGGTGATGGGGAAATCGGTATTAGTAGTGATGATGTTGCAGTCATGCAGTTTGCTGTGCGGAGATACAACTTTTGATGGTGATGGTGATGATGCGTATGACTGAGATTAATTTCATTTTTTTTTCTCCAAATTAATGATTTCTGGCAACTGATTGACAGATTGCTCTTCATGGGCGTAAATTGCCACCAATTATTTAGTGGTTTAATAACAGCCATAACTAAATTCAGGGGCAGATACATACTCGGGTTAGACTAGAACCAACGACCTACTGACTGCTAGACAGGCGTCATATCCACTAAACTACCGAACTTCCACCCGATAGTCAGTGATGGTTCTGACCTCTTATAGCAGTGGGTTATTTAAACTAATGATTTTCAGTCGAGTTGTTCTTATCATGACTACTACTATAACACGGGATAAGCGGTATTTATGTACGTCAATGAAAGGCAATTTGTCAATCAGTTGAAACGGCTGTTCTAAGCCATTTTAGTCTATCTCTCTTTATCGCACTGAATACACCACTGCAGTGGAAGGGTTCCGATATTGTGTAACCTCATTCAATTTCAGCGAAATTCATCAAGAGACCTGGCATTAGCTATCAAAATACTGTACGCTATGTTTCCGTACACACATGTTGAGACTCGACAGACAGAAAAGAATAGAAAATGTTTGATGCATTTGCCTTTTTACCCCCAAAACACAAAGACATAATTTACGACATTTAGATGTATATAGCACAATGACAATGGAATAAATATTACTATGTATGCCAAATTTTAAATAAGTGATTAAATGGTAGTTTTTAAATGTAATTTAGTCTATGTACTCTTCAAATACTTTCGATTCTTTTCTGTCGAGACTCAAGATATGTGTACGTAAAGTTCCACGACAGCTGAATGAAATTCACAGAGAAAGCAATGGTGCAATGTTATTTCGAAGGTTTGTTTAAGACTTAAAATTCATTTTGAAAAATAGTATTTTATGATGGAAATGTGAGCAATTGCCGGACGGGCTTTATCAGAGGCCTGAAAAAAATAAAATTGAAGAGAGAATACGTTATTACACTATTTCAGAGGTAATTGTTTGTTTGTTTTTTTCTTTCTCATACAAATTGTAGCACGTATAAGTAAGAAAGGGGGAGCTAAATTGGCAATTCAGCATTCAGCTAAAACTAACAAACAGTCTTTTTAGAACCAATGCAGTCAATTCATGAGCAGGCACGGATAGCCAGAGCCACGTCTGATTGGTCTTTAATTATCCAAGTCTGATTGAAAGGGGATTGAGAGAAAGGAAAAGAGAAAGAAAGAAAGAAAGAAAGACGGGCGGAAAGGAAAAAAAAATGAATGAGGGGAAGGGAGGAGGGGGAAGAGGGGGAGGGGGGGGGGGGGGAGATCTCGCCGGGTAATAAAGTCCAAATGTCGTGTCGAGCTGGCCCAGCGGTATCACACCACATCATTATCATCACAAGCCAAGACGCTGGTTTTGGTCAGGAGGAGCAGAACGGCTGATGTCTTTGTCGACATTTCATGGACAAAGTACATCGACTCTTGGAAGAAAACCCCCCATAATTATTATACTCCTTGCCCAAAATAAGCTCACAGAAGGGACAATTTCCTTTCTCCCCCACACCCTCCTTACAGAAATGAAGGATGAAAATAATGTCGTCAGCAAAATGCATTTCCCATCACAATTGAGAAGGCTGCTCGGTCTGTATCTTAATCGCGATACTTTCATGGAAGGAAATCGAAAGCAGGCACGGTCCCATTCACGGCAAAATTTTTCAACAGTGCGACACCACCGCGACATTTTAAAGTGCAAGAAAAAAAACCCTGTGGTTTCTTCTTTGTATAAACTATTCATTAATTCACTCTCAGTAGTGGAGTAGGGGACAAAAACCAAAATACCCTCCCGAGATCGGTACAGGTATCAAATCATCCTTCACATTTTGTTGACGCGAAAGGGAAAGGGAATACGGTAACAGTAAGAGAGTATGTTGGTCCCAATGAGTAGCTGGTTCTCTGCACGAAGCAACAGTATCGCAGTTACATACCTAGAATGCTGGGGAGACGGTAGATGCACCGCTCCTGCATCTTGAGAGCAAGGGAGAAGTCGGATGGGTTCATAGGGCAACGACCGAGCGTACAGAGGACCGAAGTCCGCCGCCAGAAATGCAGACGGTCCGGACAGGGGCGACGCAGCTTTCGGGGCCACCGAAGCGAAGGTAATGCGTCTACGCTTGCGAACTGAGTTTTGTGTTTCCTCTTGTGCCTGCAGTGGGAAGAATGGGTGTTTGTGTTTGTGTATGTGAATGTTTGTGTTTGTCTGTCCGACTGCCAGTACATGCGTCTGAAAGTCACCGTCAGAACCCGTTGAGCAAATACTTATTTACAGTGAAAGATTGTCACAGTGTCATTTGAGTGTATCCTCAGAGTAATCTTTAACTCTCTCCAGGATCGGCGCCTGAAGCCCTCCTCCATTCTTGTACAAATACACAAAGTCATACACACACACACACACACACACACCCTAACCGAGAGTTGTCACAGTTTCGCTTTTCTTTCTGCTACCCATGACGTACGTAGTACGCTGACACTTGGCAACAAATAAACTGACGCCATTATAGACGTACATTTAGTCAGAAATTTGGCTTCATACCATTTCGCACTACTGCCTTTGTTGAGGGGTCGCTGGGATTTGTGACGAAGTTGTGTTTCCAGATTGTTACTTTTCATTTGAGTGATACCCTGCTGACTTGTGCATAAAAGGGCAAGAAAATCAGCAGAGGGAGAGAGAGGGTGAGAGAGAGCAGGTGTGGGAAGGGAGAGGGAGTTCAGTCTGCAAAGTTCTTCGCCCGTTCGGTTCCCGCTACCCCGACACCATTCAGAACGTGTTCGATTCTTTCAGAGGCGCTGTCATTCAATACAACCTGCGCGAGCGCGCTAACAAAGGTTGTTGCGAAAGGGCGCAAATGATGAGGTTAGGGGTCGTCAAAACACTGCCAATACTTTTTTTTCTTCGTTCTTTCTTTTCTTTTTTTTTTCTCGCGAGGTGCGACAATCAGCGCCTAACAACGACGGTAAGTGTGTGCCAGGTTAAAAGCGGAAAGCGACGGCTATCCCACCTCGGGAGACGCCCGGCTTGAACCGCGAAGCCCGAGAGTGTCGGGGCGGTCACTGCCAACGTAACCGCCGCAGCTGAAGGTTGAAAGCAATCAAGGGTCGGTTCGCTGGGTCCTGCCTTGACTCATAGTGGCTCTACTCACTTTGGCTGTCATTAAAAGACGAACAAAATCTAACAAAAACACTCACATTCAGTCACCACAGGACAGGCAAGGTCTTTTGATCAGGTCGAATCGTCTGGGATACGGATTTCATTATGTACGTAGTATATTCCTATCAGCATAAAGCAATTCTGTGCGTCCTACTGAACTACAATAAACAATGATACAACGCAGACGATATCTAATTAATATTTCAAAATCAAGAGGCTCTCACAGAAATTAAATAAGCAATGCAAGAAAAACCAATTGTGATAAGGGTAAAAAATAAATGCTTGCGTGCGGGTGTGTGTCTGTGTGTGTGTGTGTGTCTGTCTGTGTTTGCTGTTTTGTTTTGTTTTTTTTCTCTCTCCTGTGCTCTCACTATTTCAGGACAATCGTGATGCTTTCAGCTCATTTCTTGTCTTACCTGGTGGCAAATTATGATCCTAGAACATATCAACTAAAAATACCTACAATGTATTCCGCAAGGAAAATGGCATTATCATTTTAATGAGAAATTGAATGTGACATTTCTACTGAACGTGTCATATCTGTCTCAGCCAGGAATAGTGATAGGATATCGGCCACAACGATTTGCATTTTCCCTCCTCTCCTGTGATAGTTTCCAAAAATATGTTGCGTAGTTGACTTTTAGGCACCAGCACCGGTCGAAGAGTAATGACGAAGAGGAACAAAGCTTTGAATTGGATAAGTGCGAGTACCAAGTTTTTCTTTGGTGCACGTCCCTCTTGTGTTTTTATTATTCTTCAGCTAAAACCTTCTAAAATGAAAGAAGGCGATATCTCTTGCGTCACATCCATCAACGAACATCACTGGCAGGGATGAGGGGAGAGACAGAGAGACGAGGAGGGAACGGAAATCGTAATTTTGATGAGATGGACCATTTCTTCTCCTATTTTTTTTTTCTTTGCAGTGAGACCGCTAACAAAACAAACAGTTTACGGCTTCATTTTTCGGCTTGTTTCATGTGGAAATGTCCTGTCTACCGCAGAGTAATTGACCCTCGTCGTCCCAATAGACGCCAATCAGGTCTTTCTTTGATAACCCACACTCCGCCCCTTTCTTCTTCTGACGATGATTTTGTTGCTCCTATTCCTTCATCTTAACGCTAATCGCCACGGGACTCGGTGTGCCCGCCGCCAGAAGTGCATCCTCCGTCGACACCAGCTCTTTAAGGGGTGGAAGAAATGTCCGGCGACTGCCAACTTAATATCTCTCTCATTAGCATCCCACAAGAATCGTTTACCTAAGAGTAAAAGGACCAGACCGTTTTGAATGTAGAGATAAACTTGAAGTATTCAGGGAAGATTGTGTCTTTGTTAAAGGATGATGGTTAGGTACAATGAGGCACGGGCTTGACATCCTCCAAGAAAAGTCAATACTTCTCCTCGCGTCCATGCCGATGAATTTCATCATTAACTTAATGGGTGAGGAGATGATGGCTCTTTTGATTATGACCTTGAACTGACCCTTATATCCATGCATGCGTGTACGAATTCTTGTGAGACGGGGCAAAACTTCGACAGAATTCGCTCTTGCATGAGCTATGAAATTTCTTATTTTTGTTTGCCTTCTTTCTGAAGAAATATCAAAGTTACGAAACCACGAACTGGCAACTTATTTGAAGTTTTTAAAGTTTACAGTTAGTTTATATTGAACCTTAAAAACCTATCCCTTTAATCTAAATTTATTTGCATGTATTTCATGATAATTATGTTTGTTTTTTGTTCTTTTGTATGTTTTTATGTTTAATAATACTATGTTGAAACGTACATCCTGTTCATTTTGTGTTTCCCACAGCATCATGGGTATTTTCTATATATAGAATGAGAATTTTAAAGAGTTCACTGTTATTATCATTATTATCATTGTTATTATTATTATTATTATTATTATTATTATTATTATTATTATTATTATTGTCATTATCATCATCAAAGCTAGATTCACTGGTTTTCATCTGGTTCAATATGTTTCGACATGCTGCAAATAAGAATCGTATGCATTAACATTTATGATAAAGAGAAATCAGTATCAGATTTTATTAGACCAGCGAAACATTTCAAACACTAGAATAAAAACAAGAACAAATTCATGAGAGACGACCATCCATGCATATGCTGATATAAGAACAACATGATATCATCACGATTTGAATAGGCCTTCAATTTATCTATTTTATTTATCTATTTCGTGTTATTTTCACAGGGTAGCCCTTTCAGTTAAAAAAACCCACCTGATTTACAAAGGGGCCCTGCATAAAAAGAATGCAAAATACATACAAAGTTATATACAAAAGTACAGTAAATCCAAAAAAGAAAAAACACCACATATGGCTTACAAACTCAATACAGAATAAAAGATATATATATATTATATACACAATTGTTCACAATGATCCTGATTTTGCATGCAATTGAAGTAAATCGCTGGTCATTTTATTTCATATCCAAGGAAATGACCACATTCGCACATTTCAATCGGAGGGAAAACAGTGTCGTATCTGCTTGTGCTGCTTTGACATTTTTAGAAGGGTCTGGTACATATATTATATGGACATTTTTTTTTTTTTTTTGGGGGGGGGAGGGGGTTTTGGTGAAAGGATTGTTTGATAATTATTGAGTGTTCTCTAAAAGATTTTCAGTCCCGGTTGCATCGTTTCAAATTTTCCCACAAATAATGAAATGTATATTCTTGTGAAAGGTTTAATGGTATACATGTTTAAAAGATGACATCTCAATTTACATCTGATATTCTAGATTATGCATACATACACCAAGTCACGAAACGAAATTCATCTTACATATGAAATCTTTTGATAGATCTTCGGCTGAAAAGCAGTTGGATGATATCAAGTTAGCTTTTCTTGAAAGCGTCAGGAGAACAAGGATTTCCATTCAGGAATACTTCTCTACACAATCTTATCTCTACCTTTCACCTGTAGAGAGACATAGATCTGTACATGAGATAGAAAATTAAAGGTACAGCAATGAAAGTAAACCTTGTGATGTTCGAGCTCATTGTATCGTTGTAAGTGAGTGAAAAACAATCACCTGAGTGATGACCCTGATATGGATATGAAAATGAGAAGTGATAAGGAGAGCGATGGGAAAATGTAATTTTCAATGTATATACGAGTGGCGAAACAGGATAATTGCGTTGGATTTCGCCATTGCACTGTGAACTAGATTGGAGCTGAAATGGGATTGGGAAGTAGGTCCTAATAATGTAAAGGTTCGGCAACTGTTGATTTTGACAGAGGTATATCAAAATTTGTATGCAAACGGGGGGCTTAACTCGTCTTTTTGGATCAGTAATGTGTGAAGTTAAGTGTATCCGTGCTGATCGCCTTTTTTCCATTGAAAGTGAAAATCTCTCTCTCCCACCGATACCGTGATCATTACAATCGTCATCTTCTGAGGAGCACGGGAACTGTCTTACAACTTTCATAGCAGATACATGTGTGATCAAAGGAGTTGACCGACTATTGCTTATCAAAAGGCAAAATGGGAAAAGTGCAGCCAGATAAAATGTTATTCTTGCCAATTCAGGGAAAGAAAAAAAAATCAAATGGAGAGAGGAAGTTAACGATTCAATGCCACCCGTTATCACCCGCCATGCCCAGAGGAAAGAGTGGCTTTAGAGCAGAAGGATCAGGAAGAAGGGGAAAAAAGATGAAGGAAGATGAAAATTCAGGGAGAAAAAAGGAGGACTCCATTTGTTGCATTCATGAAATACGGCCTCAGCTTGGAACGCTATAATGTGCAATAATTTCTCGTCGGATATTCATTTTGTTTATCGTCTGCATTGGACAATTTCACACGGGGAATCGAAATTGTTTCAAAAAAAAAACTGTCATAAACTCCTCCTAACAAATCTCGTAAGTGAGTGATAAGACTATGGGACGCAATAAGGCGCTTGTTACACTGTCTCTGTGCAATCCGCGTTTGGAGGCGCACAAAAACACAAAGTGCAGCCCTCTCCAAATCGCATATTCCCCCTTTTTTCTTTCTCTCTCTCTCTCTCTCGAATCTGCCGGTGA